>NC_069716.1:27442974-27485474 GCF_027358585.1 Pangasianodon hypophthalmus
AGCACATTGTTGTGTAATATTTCCTGATAAGGTCACTGTATATTGTGTTCTCTGATATCACACACCAAGGACACTCTGTAATCACACTCTCAATGCGTTCTCGTGTTCTCTGGGGTTTTCTAAACAGCCGGAGGTCCGTCAGTGAGGTTCAGCTGATGCACAGCGTCGGCGTGCGCAAACACATACAGCAGAGGCAGGACTGGCTGCAGGAGCACATGCAGGACATACACACCGCCCCACTGCATGATGGGAAAATCAGTGGTGAGCGCATCATGCTGGAGCGCTCGCTGTCCGAAGCCGTTATGCCCAACACACCAAAAGGAGTCGTGGTGGAAACGCGATGAAACGTGGACGCTTCAATGTGTATTAGAACAGCCGTCTGCATTAATGTTCCACATCTCATCTCAATCTCATTCATCCTAAATATATTGCTATTTATTTTTTCTATTTATATATTTAAGTATTTATATAGAGTTACAGATTTTTAGAATTCTTTTCCGAAGTACTCCTGCTTGTTATAGATATGTTGTGTGTATTTTATGGAACTTTTATTTTAGAAAAAAAAATATATGTGTAAGAAAGCACTTTTATTTCTTTTACTTTAATGAGCTGAAATAATGTTTACTGAAGCCAAGAATATAGAAGAGTAGGACCAAATTATTTTTTCTTAAAGAAATGCAGGGAAAAAAAGGAAGAAAATATATTTTTAAAACAGAAATGATCAAGAAAAAAAGAAAATGTAATGTACTTTAATATATGTTTATAGTTTAGGAATAATATTGCAAAAGATTTTAATATTTTATTGTTAAATTTGAATTTTCCTTTTATTTAGATTTTAACATTAATATGAAATATAGTGTATTGGCTCATACACACTTTGTATCACCAAAACTTAATATAATATATATTATATATTTTCGTGCTTTATTTTTTATATTCTTCTAATAAAAAGACTGATGAAGCTCTAGAAACTCCACCAAATAAATAAACGTTTTTAAAAATTAGTTTTTATTGTGTTTTAAAAGTGAAAAAAAAAACCAAAACAAAAAAACGTGCAATTCAAATCGCTTCCTAACATGGCTGAATTTGGACGTGGTTTCCATAGTAGCACGCATCGTACGCATGCGCACTGCGGCAGGCTGGCTGCTTCCCTATTGGACATTAAGTGAACTAGATAGGGTGCCTAAGCCACTAGTTCACACCCTTAAATAGTGCGCGTGCATAAGGGATCAGCGTGCTATTTGAGATTCAGCCAGGGCCTTCTTGTTTATGGAGGATTAAAATTAGCGTTAGCAAGATATTAGCCTTTTAAATCCGACTCTAAGGAAGTCTAAACCGAAGTCTGAGCTAGAGACTGAAATAAAACTCCGAGGGTGAGGGCGGTGAAAGAGTTTATTTAAAGTGCTGACTGGTGAGAAACCTATGAAATAGTTATGTTTTTTGTTTCGTTATTTCGTTGAAGCTATGCTATGCTAACCGCTATGCTAAGCTAAGCTAGTGATGTAGGTTTTCTGTATTATGTTTACTTAACAGTGTGCTTTATCAGCTGCTGTGGAGTGTGTGTGTGTTTAAACTTATAAACTTATAAACAGCTAAACTTATAAACAGTTTCATAAAGTAAATAATAGAGCACTTAGTGCACTCAGTGTAGCTGTGGGAAAATAATCAACAGTGTCATTATTATTATTATTATTATTATTATTATTATTATTTCAGATTTTTCAGTACCATCACATCACGAAGTGTTTTATTCCTCTTATATCTCAGCTGCCTTTCAGCTCTAGCAGTGTTGTATTTATTAAAGAAAGACACGTGATACTTTTTATCCGTTTATAGTTGCTTTTGCATAGCGTTGTTTAATGTCCGATGAATCCAGCAGAAAATGTCTCAAATCCAGTAAAGCTGTCCATCATGAGGATTTAAAAGTAAATAAAATAAGAATAAATCCCAGGCATTATTTGCTACAGTGATTGGCAAATTATTGTGGTACGAGATGAATAAAGCACTCTGTTCTTCACATCACCACATCGTTGATTCATTTCCTATAACAGCACAACCTGCTGTGTTTTATTCCTTACTCACTGATAAGGCAAACGTTATGACCACTCACAGGTGAAGAGAACATTTATCTCATAAATAGTCTTTCTCTCTCTAGTGTCTCTCTCTCTCTCTCTCTCTCCCTCCCTTTCCTCCTTCTCTCTTTCCTTTCTCTTTCTCCTCCCTTCTCTCTCTCTCCCCCTTTCTCTCTCTCTCGTTCCTCTCCTTTCTCTCTCTCTCTCTCCCTCTCTCCCTTTCTCTCCCCCTTTCTCTCTCTCTCTCTCTTTCTCTCCCTTCTCTCTCTCTCCCCTCTCTCTCTCTCTCTCCCTCTCTCTCTCTCTCCCCCTTTCTCTCTCTCTCCCCCTTTCTCTCTCTCTCTCCCTTTCTCTCCTCTCTCTCCCTTTCTCCTCTCTCTTCTTTTCTCCCTTTCTCTCCCCCTTTCTCTTTCTCTCTCCCTTTCTCCTTCTCTCTCTCCCTTTCTCTCTCTCTCCCCCCCCCTCTCTCTCTCCCTTTCTCCTTCTCTCTCTGCTCTCTCCCTCTCCTCCCTTCTCTCACCCCTTTCTCTCTCTCTCTCTCTCTCTTCCTCCCTTCTCCTCTCTTCTCCTCCCTCTCTCCTTTCTCTCCCCCCCCCCCCCCCTTTCTCTCTTCCCTCCCCCCCCCCCCCCCCCCCCCTTTCTCTCTCTGTAGTCATTGTACAGAGAAATCAGAAAGCATAAACTCTTCTATCCAGAAAACTTTCCCGTGCTGATAAACTTCACAGAGCGCTGTGACTGGTCCGAAGCGCTGACACATGAGATAAATGAGTTAAATAAATAATAATTAAATAGTAAATACGCCTCCTGAAAAAACTTCACCACATTAATAACAACAACATGCTTTTTAAAATGCATTTATTAGCCGTACAAGTCCCTGTGTGTGAGCTGTTGCTATAGAAACGATAAAGTATTAGAATGTTAATATAAAGCTGTAGTTCAGGTTACAGCCGGAATCACCTGAGCTGCTATACGAAAATAATGCACACCTTCTGACCAATCAGAATCAACCAATCAGAATCGAGAATTCAGCTGTGCTGTTTTATAAAATAAATTAAAAAAATGTAAAAAATGCAAAGAGAGGTGCTGAGATTCGATACGTTAATACATGACAGTACGTTATTTTGTATTTCAGGATTAGCTTTTATATTCTTTCCCGCCGTCTTCATCTTTAATATTTTAACTTCTCTAATTACTAACTAGTAACTAACTAGCTAACTAACCAGCTACTCTACTGTAAAAGTTACATGTTACATACAAGTTACGTAGTTATGAAGATTTTTATAGCTCAAAAGCTTTGACTGAAAATAATCATTAAAATATGACAGTGCAGAGATTTACAGTAACCGCTTTAGAATAATCAACATGGTTAGCAAATTATCGTATTATATACGATTATCGAATTATGTTAGTGAAGTGAAGTGACTTGTGGCCATACTCGGAATTTGTGCTCTGCATTTAACCCATCCAAGTGCACACACACAGTAGTGAACACACGTGCACACACACAGTAGTGAACACACACACACACACACACACACACACACACACACACACACACACACACACACACACCCGCAGCAGTGGTTTTTTCTTGCTGAGTTGGGGGTTCGGTGCCTTGCTCAAGGGTCTCACCTCAGTGGTGGTATTGAGGGTGGGAGAGAGCGCTGGTCATTCACTCCCCCACCTACAATCCCTGAGACTCGAACCCACAACCTTCAGGTTCACCTTCGGGTTGCAAGTCAGAGACTCTAACCACTAGGCCACGACTGCCCCCCATATTATTGCATCATTTGGAGCTTTTTGGAAACACTTTTTCTTTATCCTTGGACAGGGCATGAGAGTTGCAGACCTGTCCGTGTCGATAAACCCGTGGGATTTGGGAGGACATGGCTGCACGGCCGCTTTCTTATGACAGCAACTCGAGCGACACCGAAAACTGCGAGCAGAGATCCAGTTCCCGACCTCGCCGCGTTTACAGACACTCGAGGTAAGAAGAGGGATTTCTTTAATCCAAAACTTCCAGCAACCAACAAGGTCAACTGTCTCTCAGTCTGTGTCACAATTCATTTTCAAATTCATTTTCGTTATGTTTTCCACATACAGCCGCTTGTTCCTGACTTATAGGACACTTACACCTGTTGGATGATGAGTTTAAATCTTTTTTTAATTATTATTTGTTTTATTTATATTTTTAGTTATACAGTGGCCCCAAAAAGCTTTTGGACACTTAAGCTGCACTTACAAATGTATGAATTTCACTGCATTAGAAAACAACATACGGCTTTTTTTTTTTTTAATATACCCCAAAGACACTTTTTTAAAGGGAAAACCTTTCTGAAAATACAGATTATGTTTAAAAAAATATATAAAAAATACTGTTCATAGAGAACATGTGTAATCGTTTCTGCTGTTCAGTGTACATGTTCTTTAAATTTGTTTTAGATGTATTCAGTCTGGATTTGTGTGTGTGTGTGTGTGTGTGTGTGTGTGTGTGTGTACACTTGCCGTATTTAGTATCAATGCCCCTCTGCAAAATATTAAACATTTCCTGAATCACAAAATGAAAAACAGATACTTTAGAAGAGGCGCTCAAGCATATACTTGGTCTGGGCGGTAAAACCTCGACTACACGCGCTACAAAAGCATTTTCAGGAGGAGAAAGAAAATGAAACCAATAAGAAAAGCGAGATCCTGCAGGCTGATTAAAAGCAGTCGTTATAACAGCAGTTAAAGGTATAAAGCATTACTTTATATTCACATACACACAATATCCTCTTCTAGTTTTCTATAAATAATGACTAATCACTTCCAGTTCCTTTCATATGTAATGTGTCACATGATGCAAACATCCACGTTTGTGGAAATACAACCCACTAGAAACTCTCTCCTCCTGTTGTGAGAGTTTTATCACTGAAACGTGGAAATAAATGTATTACGGACCTCCGACTGATAAACTAATCCAATCCGAATAGGGCTTTAACTAACATTTAGCTGTGAACTGTGACTTTCTCTTATCGTATCACACGTGAGGTCTGACTTCTGTCTTCCGTTTCGCTTGACGTGTTTAAAAGCGATGTGACATCATGTGATTATTGTGTTTATAGAGTTAGATGTGGAACTGTATTCAGGGTTATTAAAGACTAGTAACTATAACTATATTTGGAAATTCGGATATATTTGGAAATTTGAAAAATCACGTCCACACGAAAACAGTGTTTTGGGACACCGCTTTGGAACAATGCTTTCTTTTCCCCATTTTTGTAACAAATGACAACCTTAATTGTTTTAAGGTTAGTAAAATAATTAACCTTAATTATTAACCTTAATAATTAACTGTGATGAATGACAGCCTTAATTATTTTATTTTTCATTGTTTATTGCATTGTTAATACACAAAAGTGTATTGTCTTTTTTTTTTTTTTTTTTTCTCCAAGTTTCGTTCATCGCAAGAGTTCCAGAGTATCTGGATTTCTCTAGGGAAAAAAATTTGCTTTAATTCTACACTGTAAAACTATAAATTATCTTGAGTACCTTGATTACTTTATCACTTCGTAGTTTACTCAACTTTTTACTGATGCATTCTGCTAGTGACAGAATCTGACTTAATAAAGTCAAAGTGGACCAACTAATAATAACTTTCCAGCCAAAACTACCTCCGAATCTCACTGGCGTGGCTAAGAAACATACGCTGAATCTTTTGTTATAGATTTGTATTTTATGACTTCTACATTATTGATTCAGTACAAAAGCCTTTTAGATTCCAAACATTAGTTTTCCAGCACAAAATTAAATGTTCCAGAAAAATGTTTGTATGTCAGTAAAGAAAGCAGCAGATTCCATAAGAGACACTTTTCAGATAAAAACATAATGAAGGCTGCTGGGTTTCGCTGCAGAAATAAGAAGCGAGTCGACAGTCAAAGTCTCCAGAAGAACTGTGGCTGCTTCTGCAAGATGCTCAGTAACACTTCCAGCTCATTTCCTTATAAAACTGCACACACTGCACCTCAGATACTGATTTATTTATTTTTTTAAAGGCAAAGGATCGTCACACCAAATATTGACTTTGTTTCATTTCTTACTGTTTACTGCTCTTTATAGTGTTTTTTTTTAATGTAGAAACATTTAGTTTGATTATTTTTGAAAGCTTCTTTGCTCTACAGCATTTCTTTGCATGTGCCTAAGACTTTTGCACACTACTGTAGCTAAAACTGAGCCACCTGGAAACTGCTGGTTCAGTCGATGAATATGATTATATTGTGCAAAGAAGTAGGGCTGTGCTGTATCGTATCGTCCATGATATACCGGTACTGACGATATAATTGATAACATGTTTACGTGCCGCAATGTGGGCATGTCGCACGTAGAACGAGAACAAGCATGGCAGAAGGCGGCGTTTTAACACTAGACGAGGAAGAAGAATTAATCCCCGAAAAAGGAGCTTCCTCTGTAATATGGAAGTGGTTCAGATGCAGAAGATCAGATGTGAATCAGACGGCTCTCAAGACTGTACGCTGATGTGACTTGTGGCCAAAAACATAGTGTCGAATGTTACTATTTTCATATTGACATTTATATCGTTACCGCAAAAAAAACCTTGAAATATCGTGATATAGTTTTAAGTCTATATCGCCCATCCCTAGTGCAAAGTCAGGAAGTCTATAGACTAGCAGAAAAAGTGCTTTTTCTTCTTTATTTAAAACTTAATAAACATAGCAAAATAACAATTATTTTTTTTTACCCAACATTTAAAAAAAAAAAAAAAAAAAAAACTCGGCCCTGTGTACAATCCACGACATTTCCTCAGTTTCCTCAGACGCTTTTATCCAAAGCGCCTTCAATTGACGTCGGATCCAAATGAGCAGTTGAAGGTTAACCTTCTGATCTGTAACTCAAAAACTTCCCTCAACTATTTAGCACTGATTAAACCAGCTCTCTTGTTGAATTATCTCATACTAAAAGACATTTCAGAATTTTTTAGTGCTCTAATAAACTGAGCATAAAAATCTTAAACTCACAGTGGGTTTGTGTTTATGTAAAATAGACGTTAAAATAAATGGGACAAAAAAAAAAAAAAAAACTGATCTACTAATTTTCAGATGATGACACACAGAGAAGTCTTTGAGAAACCATTCGTACTCATGCTTAAAATGTCGGATATCCCATCATGCATCATACATCATACACCTGCGGTATTGATGTCTGATATTTTACTGTAAATCAGTGCACTGCTTCTGTGAAATACAATATTTTGCTTTAAAATAAATAAATATAATTGACAGCCAATGGAATAAAATATGCTCTATTTACATTCAGATGAATGAATTTATAGTCCAATCCCTCTCTCTCTCTCTCTCTCTCTCTCTCTCTCTCTTTTGGACTGTGTCCCTGTGAAAAGACTCTATGGATGGGATCATAAACTTGTGAAATTTTATCATTAATTTCAGCAGCTTGTTTATCGTTAAGAAGCTTGTTATATATTGAGAAATTCTGTCTTATAGTTTATAGTTCGTAACTCAAGATATATATCGTTAAAATTTAACGAAAAAAACAGATGAAGGGCATAACAAAGCCATTTTCATTTCTGACTCTCGAAATTAAGAATGGAGCTATTTTTAGCCAGGCTATTTTTAGTCCCTGTTGCCTACCAGTCATGTGTGTGTGTGTGTGTGTGTGTGTGTGTTTGCTGTCTCGTCTCATCTCATCTCACTAACTACAATAGAAGACATAACGCTTCATCATTTGTCTGTCACAATGCCCGCCTGTTATTCCTTCTTTTCTCCACCCACGCACACAAAACGCTCATCCAGAGATTAAGCCTCTTTTAGATTTATCCGTCAGTGACCTCATCAGGTGCACGGCGTGCGTCCGTTACCACGCACACTGTTCCTTCATCTCACAGAGTCGATTCGTCTGAACTCTCACACAGCCTCAGTAATGCACAAAACATCTAATATAGTGTTTTATCTTTTAAGTTATTGCTTATTTTACCTGCTTACGAGATCAGAGATGAATCAATTCTTCCACAATAAAGAAAAGATGTACATTTTGTTATAACTGTCCTCATGTTAGAGATCAATAATACTGACAGCTGTAAACCTCATCTCTAAACTGAAATGAGATAAACGTAGGTGTGACATTTTATATTCTATTGATCTGTTTTTTTTTTTTAACACAATTTCTGTAAGTGGATAACTTTTCGTATTTATCTTCCTATTTAGGATTTGTAGAGAAATTCAAATGTTTTACTCTATTTTACAGTCATTCATTTTAATCATTGGATGATTTTTTTTCCCAACCAAGAGAGTTGTGTCTGGATTTCACAAACAAAAAGAAATCACCGGTCACAGTTCAAGGTCATATAGAAATACACACTCCAGATTTATTCCCCCTTTGCTGTTATAATGAGCTCCGCTCTTCTGGGAAGGTTTTCCACTAGATGTTGGAGCGTGGCTGTGGGGATTTGTGTTCATTCAGCTACAAGAGCATTAGTGAGATCAGGCACTGATGTTGGTGAGGAGGTCTGGGGTTCAGTCTGTGTTCCAGTTCATCCCAAAGGTGTTCAGTGGGGTTGAGGTCAGGGCTCTGTGCAGGACACTCGAGTTCTTCCACTCCAACCTTCACACACCATGTCTTCATGGAGCTCGCTTTGTGCACAGGGGCGTTGTCATGCTGGAACAGGTTTCAGCCTCTTAGCTCCAATGAAGGGAAACTGTAAAGCTACAGTGTATAAAGACGTTCTATACAATTGTGTGCTTCCATCTTTGTGGTAACAGTTTGGGGAAGAAACACACATTGGTGTGATGGTCAGGGGTGCACATACTTTTGGCCGTGTAGTGTAGATGCAGGTAGGAAGTAAAGTTGTGAGAGGGGAAATGGAAAAAATGTTGTACAGCATGTGCAGTATGATTGGTTCGAGGAATCGTTTGAACCAGTGGTTTGGATTTGTCGCTTTACCGCTTCATTCCTAAAGTCGATTTGTCGCTGAAGTCACGGTTCCGTGTCGCGAAAGTACACAGAAGATGAACCGTCTCGCATCACTTTGTCGCTTGCTAGCGAGAACAAAAATGGCTGTGCTGTCTGGGTGGGCGGGGCATACTCTATCTCACCTGTCAATCACAGCGACACTAGCCAATCATGAGCCTCTTATCAGATTGATTGAAAGTAAAATCTGCTTTTTTCATGTTCAGCTGAAAAAAAATGAGCTAGTTTCATGTTAGGGAAAAAAAAAAAAAACAAAAAAAAACATTTTTGGTGTTGTTCCACTTCTGCACCACTTCAGTATGCAGGCTGTAAAGGTCATTACCGGGCCACACCCCGGTGCTCCTCGCGCCTCTGTAAACATGCCGGGTGTTTATTAAAAAAAAAATTAATAAATAAAATAAATAATAAATAATAAAAGGAGTCGATTCAGTAAAAGCTCCGACTGATTTTGATTCACCTGAGAAGTGAATCACTCGTCACTGTAGTCTCCGGTGGCGCGTGCTTTGTTTCGTTTCTTTTTTCTTTTTTTTTTTTTATAGCGCTCGTGCTACGTCAGCAAGGCACCGGGCAGCCATTCATGCCTCGCGCTCTCTCTCTCTCTCTCTCTCTCTCTCTCTCTCTCTCTCTCCCTCTCTCCCCTCCTTCTCCTCTTCCTCCGGTGAATGACTCGCGCCGACGCAAAAAGCAAACAAACAAACAAAACCGCGCACATAAACCCCGCACGGAATGATGCTGGAGTTGGAGTTGGAGAGGAATGCCCGAGGATGCGGAGTCGTGCCGAAAGCCTGCGTGTGGTGAAGGTGCTCACGTGCTGCTCTGCGCGTGCATCCCGCACATCGTCCCGCACATCACGCACATCCTGCCGCGCTGCTTTGTCTTCACGGAGCCGCGCGAGACACAACGCCGGTAAGGCGCCGTTTCAGAGCTTTCAGGGTGAACAAAGGAGCTGTTTCTATTGTACACCTCTCTGTCTCTCTCTCTCTCTCTCTCTCTCACACACACACGCACACACACATAAAGAAAGAAGGGATTGTGAAATAAATAATGGCACCCCGGTTACCTGGTTTAAAAGGTCGAGTATTTAATTTGAAATCTATTATTATTATTTATTTATTTCTTTTTTTTTCTTTATTTCTTTAAGTAACAGCACATGGAGCACCTTTCACTGGAGGCAACCTCTAAATGCATTTAGTGTTTTAGGTGCAAGCAGATAATCACGATGCTTTATGTGTGTGTGTGTGTGTGTGTGTGTGTGTGTGTGTGTGTGTGTGTGAGAGAGAGAGAGAGAGAGAGAGAGTTTTGACACCTTGTGGAAGGAGGAACAATGGAGGCAGAGTGAAGCTTCTGATCTACAGCAGCTAGTTTGGGTCAGTTAGGTGTCCTGGGAGTGCAGATTAACCCTTTCGTGCGAGGCGTCCGTCAGTTTAAGGCTGTTTTTAGGAAAATATACTAAAATAAAGTAACTCGCCTCAAATCACTTAATGTAAATCAGTATTCTGAGTGCTGCTGTCTAGATTATTTGTCGTTATTTATCATTCTCGCACCGTCTTTACTAATGTACTACACAAATTAAGTAAAAAAAATAAATAAAATTTTGGTTCAAAATTCCACTTTAGCTTCTTTAAAAATATTATTATTATTATTATTATTATTATTATTGAAGATAGATTTTGTACAATGTCAGGAATATTGCCATATATTATATTTTCTATATGGTATTTTGTAGAATTTTTTTTTTTCTCATCATTATGTAGACTTGAAAGTAAACACCCCCAAAATATTTTTTTTTTTACTGATAGTATTCTTACTCTTGGACACTCTGTTTACTTTTAATACAAATGATGTTTAGAAAAAGTCAGAAATTCATGTGATGTACAATGTTAACTAATGTAGATGTGCTTTTAAATTCATGAAATGCATGAAAATTAGAGAAGGGAACAGGGAAAGTCTGCTTTTATAGATGTGTGAGCCGTAACGTTCAGTTTATGTCTTATTGTGTCGAGGAAATAGGATTTAAGTAAGTGTAGAATGAGTCAGTATATTCAGAGCATGGATTAAAGACATTACTGGGGGCAAAAATATAAAATAAACATAATTGAAAAACAAACAAAATCTGGTTAAATGCAGTTTGGTTTTGTTTATACCCGAGGCCTCGTAAAAGCAGAGTCGCCTATTATATGTAATTAACCGTTCTTTTATTTCGGATTCCAACTAAAGAGCGGAGCGTGGAACGCTGGAGCAGGAGCACAAAAATAGCGTTTTTATTCAGAATGAACTAAAAATAAATTGTTTCTAATTCCTGGTTTTCAGTATTTTGTTGTTTGCAAGATTTGACATCTGATTCCTTTCTAGCTAACATGAACATGATGCTGTAAATCAGGAGTCGTCGACTGGCGTTAAATTATCGACTCGACCAGCACCACGGCTTTGAACCTGCGTTCTTTCCTGAAGAACCAGGATCAATATTTGACGAATGAACTGAATCTGCTATGATGCAACTTTGATTCCTAGGGCAATGATTCGTTATTACCACAGAGTCTGCTCTGATACGATTTCTCTTCTTCAGGCAACGATACGATACTTGACGATATCACTGAATCTGATGCGATACGATTTCTGTTGCTAAGGCAACGATTCAGTATTCGACAATACCAATTAATCTGATATGGTACGATTTCGATTCTTAGGGCAACGATTCGATATTTTGATGATACCCCTGAATCTGATACAATGCAGTTTCGATCCATAAGGCAACAATTTAGTGTTTGATGATACCGATGAATCTGCTACGATAAGATATGATTTCGATTCTTAAGGCAGCAATTCGATATTCGACAATGTCAGTGAATCTGCTACGATTCGAAGTAGCTGGACCTTCACAAATTTCATTTGAATTTGAAGGCTTTATAAGATCAAACAGATCTAAAAGACCTCCTGTACATAGAAACTTTACTTTTTACAATATTGAAAGCATTTCTCTATCAATTGCATCATCATTATCACTAATTTCACAATATCGCAAAAAAAATTTGCATCAAATTACAGACTCAGTGTTCAGTTGTGCTTGCTGTTTATGTTATACGTCTCACAATATCCATTAACGTAACTTTTTCGGGGTGTGTGTGTGTGTGTGTGTGTGTGTGTGTGTGTGTGTGTGTGTGGTGTCTTGCCCTGAGGCTCATTTGCACCTAGTTTGTGTATTTTGCAATTTAGCTTTGAATTTATAGCTGGTTAGGTAACGTTTGCGTGGAGAGGAAGTGGAAAGCCCGGAATCCATCTTCATGGAACAAGACTTTCAACTAATATAAGCACTATTTTCAGCTTATTCATCACTTATTTAACCAGTGGGAAAAAAAATCACACCCTGTGAACGCTCCACTGGGTTTGCAGCATGCTCACGTCCGTGCACTTCAGGGAAGAAAGTATTGCGTATCACTCTGTGTGAGGATGATAAAGGGAAACGTCCTGCGCTCAAACCACAACGCCAGCACGATTCGTCTTCTCCCTCTCGCCCTCAGGCTTTTCTTCAGCGTCATCATATCGGGTAATGCGGTCCCTGAAGATGGAGGCACTTTTTATTAAAAGGATACGTGCTCTGCGAACAAGGTGTGGTTGCTTTCAGGGACAAATTCTCTTCTAGACGTGGTTTGCTTCTGGTACGCCATTTTGTATTTTTAAAAAAAGGAGTCATTTTGTTGCACCTTCATATAGTATACTTACATTTCTTCTCTCACAGCTACAGTATCCCAGTCTGTGTTTGAGTGACTTGTTCAAGGGCACGGTTTGTTGTCCTCATCAAAAGCTTCACTTTCACCGAGCCAAAGGGTGTTTTTTGGGTGTGGTTTGATTTTTTTTTTTTTTTTTTTTTTTTTTTTACTGACCCCAAAACACACATAAGTGCTACATAAATGATATTTGAACAGAAGGCAGGAAGTCGTGGTCTAACCAGCAAATGAACAGCTCCATAATTCTCTGGGGCGTACGGTTGGACGCATGGCAGAGCATCTCTGAGGAGGTTTTTTTTTTTTGTTTGTTTGTTTTTTTAAATAAAAAAAAAGTAATGCACGGTTTAGTTATTTTTAAGTGAAGTTGTTGTTTGAGGGAGATTAAACCTGGTTAGACGTTAATCTCTAAGGAATAAAACACTATGTGTTGTATTGTAATAGGAATACGAATGAAGTGGAGTTACTCTTACAACCCTGAGGTTGATTATTTTACGTAAACCACATGTCCAGAAGTGTTTTACTCGTCTTTTACCGCTATGATTTGCCAACGATTACAGTTTTTTTTTTTTTATTTATTAAAGACTAACTAGTTCTCTCACCAGCCTCGCTTTTTTCCCCCCTCTTTCTTGTAGTTAATAAGACAAAAGAAAAAGCAGCTTGTTTTGTTACCGAGAAACCAGTAAGTGTAAATTCCTCTGCGCTGACTGCTACAACACGCTGACACTGGAGACTCCTTCCATAAATGTTAAATAAAACATTTCCTTACAGCTAACCGCACCATACCAACGATTATATGCTTCTCTTATATAACAGCGTCTCAGATCTGTTTATTATTAGGCTGAGATGATATGGAGCTCCACCATACAAATCACTGTGGAAGAGCTCCTGCAACCTTCTGACCAATCAGATTAGAGAATTGAACAGCACTGTGGTATAAGTAAGAAATTGCTCGTGGTTTTAAAAAGCATCTAAAATGTGAATGTTTAAAGGGCTGTGTGTATGTTTGAGGATGTGTATGTCATGCACGCTTCTGAGTGATGTGTCTCGTGTTCTCCTGTGTGTGTGTGTGTGTGTGTGTGTGTTCCCTGTAGCAGTGGCAGTAGGCTGCGAGGCTCACAGCTGCACAGCGAGGTGGCGAGGATGAGCGTGCACGGGGCCGAGCACTGCAGGGAGAGGCGTCGCTCTGGAGATCGCTCCAGGGATTCGTCTCACGAACGGGCCGAGGGCCAGCTCACGCCCTGCATCAGGAACGTCACGTCTCCTACACGTCAGCAGCTCAGCGGTGAGAACCGTCTTCATGCACCAACACGTAGAACATCGTATAACACGTCTGTTAATCACGTATATCTGTACGTACTCCAAAAACAAAGGAGTGACTCCTGACTTTTATCTCTCAGTTGGTTGCTTGAGTGTGTTTTTTTTTGTTCTGATAGCTTAATTGTACATTAAGATCTGTAAAATCTAGTAAAGCAGACCATCTTGAGGATGTAAAAATAATAATAATAAGATTAAATCAGGTACAAAGCCAAGACAGCATGAAAAGTGATGTGCCTTGAAGATATGAAGGAATTTGATATTAATAAATAAAGAATAAAACACTTGGTGTCGTGCTGTTACAGGAAAATATCAATGCAGTGGTTGATTATTTTCCTATAACAGCATGTCCTGAAGTGTCATATTCCTTTTATACGATAGCAATTTACCAGCAATTACGTTTTTTTTTATTATTATTGAAGAGAGACATGTAATACTTCTCATCCATTTTGAGTTAAATGTAATGTTTTGGAACGTCCTGTTATCACTTATGTTATAGCAGCTATAAACAGTCGTTCGCTCACCAGTCTCTCTTTTCTCTCTCTCTCTTTCCTTAATAAGTTAATAAGACAAACAAAAAGAAACTGCAAAAAAAGTAAACTCCTCTGCTTTACCTACAGATTTACCTCTGACTGTTAAAGAGCGCTGACACTGGAGACTCCTTCCATACATGTTACGCCTCCTCAAAGAAAATTTCACTGTATCAACTTATTTAAATCTGTTTATGTGGAGCGTCCATTGTATAAGTCGCTGTGAGTGAGCTGTTACTATAGAAACGATAACATATGCAACACAGTAATATACTCCTGTGATTTGCAGCTGCATTGCTGTAGTAGAAAATTAATCAACAACACCTTGACCAATCAGAATCGAGAATTCAACAGTGCCGTGCTGTAACTACAGAGACCACGCAGTGTATCGTAGAAATGTTTTCAGATATCACGATATGATTTATTTATTTATTTATTTTTCATCCACCCATGTTATACAAACCCATTTCCACATGTATATGCGCACTAACTTGTCTTGTCATGTCATGCCATGCCAGATCGAGAGAGAGAAGCGGGATCTTGGTCGAGGTCCGCGAGTCCCAGGCCTCAGAAAGGCTCCGGCTCCTTCTGCACAGATTCTCACAGTAAACCTCACGGCTCAGACATGATTTACGTGTACGAAAACGTGAAGGAGGGCTCTCGGAGCGTGAGGACGGCGGAGAGGGTGACGCTCATCGTGGACAACACGCGCTTCGTCGTCGACCCCGCAGTCTTCACCGCTCAGCCCAACACCATGCTCGGCAGGTCAGCCTTTATATCCCAGTTTGTGATTTCTGTTTTTCTTTAACAGAAGTTTACTGAATGCTTACGATAATACATAAGACTAATATTTCATGTACTTTACATACAGACTATCAAATTTTGTAGGGGTTTATATAGTACAGCTCTGCGATATGACAATTCTAATATCGATATTGTGATAACGTATGTCACGATATCTTTCTATTCCAAACGCCGGAAGCAGATTTTATAACGTTTGAATCTGTAAAATGTAAAAAACATTTTTTGAAGAGTTAGTTTTTTCCTTCTTTCAATGCTAATTTACTTTAGTACACGTTAAACATCATCAAACTTGTTTTCGAAGGTTTATTTTAAAATTAATACCCTATTGTTTTGCTGGTAGTTTGTTAGGAAACCTACACTGATCAGCCATCACATTAAAACCACTGGCAGGTGAAGTGAATAACACTGATTATCTCCTTACATTCGTATCTCTCAAGGGGTCAGTTCTGAACAGTCAGATCTGGAAGTTGATGTGTTGGAAGCAGGAGAAATGGGAAAGTGTAAGGATCTGAGCGACTTTGACAAGGGCCAAATTGTGATGGCTAGACGACTGAGTCAGAGCATCTCCAAAACAGCAGGTCTTGTGGGGTGTTCCTGGTATGCAGTGGTTAGTACCTACCAAAAGTGGTCCAAGGAAGGACAACCGGTGAACTGCTGACAGGGTCGTGGGTGCCCAAGGCTCACTGATGTGCATGGGGAGTGAAGGTTAGCCTGTCTGGTCCGATCTCACAGAAGAGCTGCTGTAGCACAAATTGCTGAAAAAGTTATTGCTGGCTCTGATAGGCACGTGAGCATCAGAACTGGACCATGGAGCAATGGAAGAAGGTGGTCTGGTCTGATGAATTAGGTTTTCTTTTACATCATGTGGATAGCCAGGTGCGTGTGCGTCACTTACCTGGGGAAGAGATGGCACCAGCATGCACTATGGGAAGAAGGCAAGCTGGTGGAGGCAGTGAAATGCTCTGGGCAATGTTCTGCTGGGAAACCTTGGATCCTGGCATTCATGTGGATGTTGCTTTGACATGTACCACCTACCTAAACACTGTTGCAGACCAAGTTTTCATGGCAACTGTGTTCCCTAATGTCAGTGGCCTCTTTCAGCAGGATAATGCGCCCTGCCACACTGCAAAAATTGTTCAGGAATGGTTTGAGGAACATGACAAAGTGTTCAAGGTGTTGACTTGGCCTCCAAATTCCCCAGATCTCAGTCTGATCGAGAATCTGTCAGATGTGCTGGACAATCAAGTCCAATCCATGGAGGCTCCACTTCACAACTTACAGGACTTCAAGGATCTGCTGCTAACGTCGTTGTGCCAGATACCACAGCACACCTTCAGAGGTCTTGTAGAGTCCATGCATCGAGAGGGGTCAGAGGTGTCTTGGAGGCACAAGGGGGATCTACACAGTATTAGGCAGGAGATTTTACTGTTATGGCTGATCGGTGTATATATCTTTGTATCACTTGTCATAGTAACGTCTGGAAATATCATTGTATGAAGTCTTTGTCACATCGCCCACCTCTCAGAACCTTTTCCAGTTTCTATTCGTTAGTCCACAGAAATACTAAGTGATCATTCATCGCAAAAACGCACAATTATTACGTATTGTTACCACCCTGAAGTTGATTATTTTCCTATAACAACATTCCCCAAAGTGTTTCATTCCTCGTACATTACAGCAATTTCCCAACAATAACCATTTTTTAATTTATTAAAGAATGACATGTTATACCTTTTTACACATTTATAGTAACATTTAATGTTGTGGAAGGTCTGTGAAACAAGTTAGTTCAGTTCTCACTTACTTTATAGCAGCTACAAACGGTTGTTCCCTCACCAGCCTTCTTTTTTTTTTCTCTCTCTTGAAGTTAATAAGTCAAAAAAAAAAACGCAGCTGTCATGTTAACGGGAAGCCACAAAGCGTGAACACCACTGTCCTGAAAACTTCAAAGATTTTCATTAAGATTTTCTATAACAGCAGCTCTTACAGTAGTTAAGGTTTATATTAATGTACTCGTTCAAATATGTTATTGTTTCCATAGCAACAGCTCATTCACAGCCGGGCGCTGCACATAAAGTAAGGCTAATAAAAACGGGTTTGAAAAAAAAAGTGTTTATTCTTTGATATTTTGAAGATTGTTGTAAGGACATGTTTCGATAGGAAATGGAAGGAGTCTCCAGTGTCAGCAGCTGTTTTATTAACCTCAAGAGAGAGAAAAAATGAGAAGCCGGTGAGGGATCGGCTGTTTATAGCTGCTGTAACATAAGTGAGAACAGGAACTAACTTGTTTCAACAACGTTAAATGTAGCTAGAAACTGTTAAAAGGTGTGATGTCGTTCATTAACATGGTTATTTCAGCTGCTCCTGTTAGGGGTCGCCACACCGGATCATTAGTCCGCATGTTTGATTCGGCGCAGGTTTTACACCGGATGCCCTTCCTGACACAACCTTCCCATTTTATCCGGGCTTGGGACGGGAATGAGAGTACACTCCCAGTGGCTGAGTTGGTTCGCTGACCGGGAATTGAACACGGGATCCTGAGTCACAGGACCACCAGGGAGATTCATTAATAAATATAGAATTTTAATACTGTGGTGTAAAAGGAATAAAACACTTGCTGTTTTAAGGCAACAGTCTAGCCCACTGTGGATTATTTTCCTAAAACAACACGACCCATCATGTGTTAATCAACTCCCAGGTGAAGATTTTGCAAAAAAATAAAATAAAATAAATAAATCAAGTATCAGTGCTTGCAAAGGTTGACTTTGTGAATCTTCTGAGCTGAGCGGGTCGGCATTAACGGTGTGTTTTAAACAGAACTGAACTGCAAGAGTGCCGTCTGTGTGTGTCTGTGTGTGTGTGTGTGTGTGTGTGTGTGTGTGTGTGTGTGTGTGTGTGTGCGCAGGATGTTCGGAGCTGGGAGGGAGTACAACTTCACCCGGCCCAATGAGAAGGGCGAGTACGAGGTGGCCGAGGGCATCAGCTCCACCGTATTCCGAGCCATCCTGGTGAGTGTGCTGCGCTTCACAAAACCTTTACTTATACAGGGTTTAAATATCACAGACAAGCTGCATTTAGAGCATATTGATTAAGTTTTGAATTAAACTGCGGTACTCGTGACTTAGCATAAAAACAGAGATTCAGCACAAGAACGTTCCACCGACTCAGTCAGAGTGTCCGAGTGTTTTTGTTTAAATCACTCGCATGTCCTCTCGACTTCTATTCAGTCTTTTTTTTGGCCTGCTCTCTGTCCTTTGTTTTATTTATTTATTTTATTAACAGAATAATGTGTGCAATAGAGACGAGCATTTCACGCAATACTACTACAAATATTGTTTGAACTGTCTAAAGAAATGTACCTAAAATATTATCCAGTGCAGTGTGTGGATACGCAGAGTGTTAGGCAAGGCAGTGAATTAAACCTTTTTTCTTTTTTACAGGTTAATTATCTCCTTACCGTACGATGAGGTGACAAAATTGTGTTGCAGATTTTTTTTCCCTTATTGCTCTCGCAGCTGTAATTAACGTCTAAGCGTTCGCCCCATCGCCAGGAGATCGCGAGTTCGAATCGCGACTATGCCACAGGCATCCATGGGCGTGCACTCTGGGTGGGAGGGGCATATTCTGTCTCCCCTGTCAATCATAGTGACACTAGCCAATCGTAGGAGTCTGTGAGTTCATGTATGTGGAAGAGGGTAGATAGCGCTTTCCTCCGAGTGTGTTACGCTGCACTGTGACGCTGCATGACCAGCAGTTTGAGAAGATGCACTGGCTTCATGTGTCTTAGAGGAAGCACACGTTAGCCTTCCCTTTTTGGTAAACCAAATGATCACGTTAGGAGAAAATGGAGTGAAAAGTAAACAAACAAACTGGCTCTATTTGCTTTTTTTTTTTTTTTTTTTTTTTCCAAAACTGAGATATAGTACTGTAGAACTGAGATCTAAGTTTGTACAGAATTGTCTTCGTTGCTCAGAAGTGAATCATTTATACATTTATGGTGATACTAAGATGAAAAAAAATACTGTGTGGTGTGTTAGCAGTGAGACGGAGAGATATTTTGGCAAACTCAAGAAAAAAAATAAACTGTTGACTAGTTTTCAGACTTGCAGCTAATCCACAGTGAGTGTGTCTTGATGAAACAACACACCAGCGTGAAGAGCTCTAGGCTCGTTTTGGTGTTTGGAGTTTGTTTAGTGACCGCTAACATGGGCTATCCTGTCCAGCGTTGTTTTTTTCCCCTGATAAAAACTTAACGTATATCTTCTAAAGCTAACTAGTTAAACACGAATTAAATACTACAATAGTAATCTGACTTACAGGTTACATCCTCGGCTTCGTAGTGCACAGGTTAGATTAGCAAAGCGAGCTAACTGTACAAGCTGCGTACACTCACCATAGACACAACAATCTTTGCTACTTCGTTTCAAACTTTATTTTTCTTCGTAATGTCAAACAGTAAATGGGAACTAATAATCGCAGGTAGGAGCTAAAGTCGTGAGCGCGGAACTGAAGAAACGTCGTACCACACTCGCCGTAGGATTGGTCCGAGGAATCATTCAAGCCGATCGCTTGGATTTGCTACGTCGTAGCTAATTCGCATAACATCGAGAAAATCTCAAATCGGATGTCGCTTGTTGTGCTTGTTGTTGTGAAATCGAGGCTCCGTCTCACAAACCGACGTAGATTTTTCTTTTTTTTTTTCTTTTTTTTTTTAAATCTTGTCAGATATGATATGTAAATGAAGCTATGCTAGATTTTTTTTTTTTTTTTTTTTAAATCCCTTTTTCGGTTTTGTGTCCATGGTAATTATGTTGCTAGTTGTTGCTATTAACAAACATCAGAACCTCTGTTATTGGTGGATTTTTATTTCTGCACTCAGCTGTGTATTTCTGGAGCGAACAGAGAGAGAGAGAGAGAGAGAGAGAGCACAAGAGAAAAGGGTAACTGCTCTCGCTTCCTTTATCAGCTTTTCTGTTGTTGTTGAGTTTGTAAAACTGTTGTTTTTTTTTGTTTGTTTGTTTTTCTTGGCTCTTATGGAATGTCATGGAGATTCAGTTGTTACTGAACTTTTTAAATTAAGGGACTAGGCATTTCAGAGAGGATTTTATTACTATAGCTGTATCATTAGATCCTTTGGATGGCGATGTAAGCACCATCTCTGAGCAGTTTCCAGCATCAGCAGTTAAAAACCCGGATGTGTCACGCGCTTGGAGAGACACTCGCTGCCTTTTCAGCTACTCTTTTGAAAAAGAGTGCGTCGCTCTTCGATGCGCTTCACACTTGGCATTGGATTTAAATAGACGAGCCGGTCAGCGCTGTGTATTTGTCCTGCTTGGGTTTGTGTGTGTGTGTGTGTGTGAGTTTTTGTGTGTGTGCAGAGCTGCTGCAGTAATGGCTGCCGTTTTGTCTTCCTTCTGCATCTCTCTCTCTCACACTCTCTCTCTCTCTCTCTCACTCTCTCTCTCACACACACACACACACTTTCTCTCTCTCTCTCTCTCTCTCTGCATGGCAGGATTATTACAAATCGGGGATAATCCGCTGCCCTGATGGGATCTCCATTCCCGAGCTGAGGGAGGCATGTGACTACCTCTGCATCTCCTTCGACTACAGCACCATCAAGTGCAGAGATCTGAGTGAGTATTCAACAAGCGTCGAAAAAATTACTGCAAAAAATGTCTTCCAATAGGCAGAGAAGATGGACAGATGGGCTTGTTAACGCAGCGTGTCGGGGATCTGTGTGTGTGTGTGTGTGTGTGTGTGTGTGTGTGTGTGTGTGTGTGTGTGAGTGAGTGAGAGACGGATGACTCCTGGAGAGAATGGAAATAGGTCAGTAGTTTGTGGTGTGCTCGTCCGATACAGGTCAGCAGCCACAGTGGCTATGGATCCGATCATCACTGGTGTTAGTTTATGCTCATCTCTGACTTTTCTGTTTCCATCTCAGTGTGTGTTAGTGACAGCGAGCCCCGTTTTCTGCATTCAGATGCTAATCTGAAGAACTATGTCATGGAAATTTTAAATGATGCACCCAGCTAGTGGAACTGTTCAGATCAGAGATGGCACGATGCCTCTTTTTCTTTTCCGATTCTGACACCGAAACATTGCTCCTCAGCCGATAGCGATACTCACAAGATAAAAGTTATGTTTTAAAACTAGCAAAAACACTAGCAAAAAACTGCAGCTATTTTTTTATTCAGTTACACAAAAATCACTTACATTTCTATTATAGTAAATATAATAAAGTATAAATATGATAAAAATCAGTCCTGACAAAAAATACAATCAAGTTTCTTTATGTCGAGATGGCACTGATCCGATACTCAGGATCGGTACAGGTGGAGCAATACCAGCAAAAAACTATGGGTCAGATATCAGAGGGGAAAAAGAATGAATTTAATCCGATCCTGTAACAAATGGAAAAGATTAGAATTGGGTTTTTTTTTTTTGAGCTGTTTTTATTTATAAATCAAGATTCATTATAATATGTATACTTTATACTTTTAATATATTTGCCTTTTGAGTGATTTTTGTGTGAAAGATGTGGTTTTGTCTAAGTCATGTTTTTAGCCATGTATATCTTTCTGTATTGTTCCAAGTGCTTTGTTAAAAAAAATTAATAAAAAAAAATTTTTAAAGCTTAGTATTTTTAGAAGAAAAACATATCAGATGGATATCAACTGATAGTCAAGGTTTTTACAGTTTTACATTAAAAAACAAATCAAATTTCCTTCTTTTCCATTTCATACAGGATCTAAATCATTTTTTTTTTCCTCTTCGATATCTTATCCACCATTTTTTTTTTGGCCGTATCAGGTGGATACGGATCCTGGGTATCTGATCGTTGCCAAAAACAGGAGCGGGCGGTTGATCCAGAGTAAGACAGATTCGGTGAAATTCGACACAGGGACAATAAATAGCTCCGTTAAGAATTATTTATGGCCCAATAAGCATGAGGTTGTGATGTCGTAAAATGCACTCACCTGCGCCGAACCAATCACGTCCAATATGCAAATTATGAGATGATGACAATGTCTTAACTGTAAATCTTTTAGCCAGAGCTTGGTTTCTAAGCTAGCCATTTAGTCAACAAAGCTAAAGTTTGCCTAAAGGTATCATTTCTGCAAAAAAAACCTGTGAGCTGGTTTACTAGCAGTTATACAGCTACGTGATAATAAAGTACAGTTTAAAGTACAGTTTATTCGGAAAGTAGGAGTGAATATTATCACAAAAATAATGTAACCATTTAAGAGTTAGTCTGAGATCATATACAAGGTTGATTCTTGGGCATTAAAAACTGTAAATACTTCATTATTTGACCTAAAATATTTTTAATTGTTTAAAAATATTACTTTAAAGCATTTTGTTGAATTAGGGAATCTGATTGGTCAAAAGGTGTTGACTGATTTTCTAGTAATGTACCTTTTCTATTGCATTATCGTTGCTATAGTAACAGGTCATTCACAGGGACTTGTACAGTAGAGGCTCCAAGTAAACAGTTTAAAAAACTGTTGGTGTGGTGAAGATGTTTATTTAACATTTATGGAAGGAGTCTCCAGTGTCAGCGCTCTGTAACAGTCAGAGGTAAAGCTGTAGCTTTAAATTTTCCGACATCTTCAGGACAGAGGAGTTTTTACGCTTTGTGGTTTCTTTTTTTTCAAGCTACTTTTTCTGTCTTATTAAATCCAAGAGAAAGTGAGGGAACGAGTCTTTATAGCTACTGTAACGTAAGATATAACAGGAACGAACTTGTTACTATAAACAGATGAAATGCATGTTATTTATTTAATAAAAATTGTAATTATTGGGAAATTGCTGTGGTGTAAGAGGAATAAAACACTTTGCAACGTCTGTTTGTATTCCTGTTATCGTTTTGTATGTTTCTGCTGAATGATGGACTGTATATTAGTAAATAAAAGCACTTCATGAGTGTTTCTTTTTTCCGTTTCAATCAGGCGCACTGATGCACGAGCTGTCGAACGACGGCGCGCGGCGGCAGTTCGAGTCGTACCTGGAGGAGATGGTGCTGCCGCTGATGGTGGCCAGCGCTCAGAGCGGAGAGAGGGAGTGCCACGTGGTGGTGCTCACTGACGACGACGTGGTGGACTGGGATGAAGAGTATCCGCCACAGATGGGCGAGGAGTACTCTCAGAGTCAGTATCTCATTTATACCACACACACACACGCAGGGGTCGTGAGTGAAACTCTCAATCTCCTCTTTTTTGTTTTATTCATTTATTTTACAAATGAATATTACGCATATTGCTCTGACTATGAAGACGAATTCTACGCGCTACTATTTTGAAATGTTACCGAGCGCCTCATTCAGTCGAAACATGTTTAAACGACGTGCAGCAATTAAAAAAAAAAAGCCAGATTTCTCTGTCCATCTGCCTCCGCTACTTCCTCGACATCAGCCAGTGACTCTGACTCAGTGGAACAACAGAAGTCGAGGAAACGAACACAAAAATATACCAGTAACATTTACTGAATATGGATTTACAAGTACAATGGTAATTAAGACTGAGAAAACAAAATGCCAAGGCTTGGGGTTGCAGAAAATGTGTGCAATTCCATTATTTATTTATTTATTTATTTTACTGATTGTTTGCTAGCTGAATCTAATGAGTGTTAATGAAAGTGTTGATGGTAGCTAGCTGAACTACATAGCTAGCCGTTTCAATTCTCAGTTTAGGAAACCAGCGATGATTGCCGTTGTCTTGTGAATTTCTGAAATTTCTGACACATCGCAGCAAGAGGTTCCTCCTGTATGTATTTTATTTGTTTATTTGTTCCAGTGCTAATACTGGTAAAGTGATGGAATTAGCACGTTTGAAATATCTGATATCTGTCTATCGAGGACAATCCTAGACACTGAACACCATACGCTAGGGTATTAAACTAAAAGTAGTAAAGGTCCGATTAAAAAAAAAAAAGTTCACGGCTATAAATAAAACAATTTGACGTTACCACTTTTGACTCAAGCCAGAGATCCTGAAAAGATGAGATGCATCGGTTTATAATTTGACGCAGGAAGAATAAGCACATATTTCTTTATCCATGTTTTCAAAACAAAACAAAAAAAAACAATTAACCATGTTGTCAGTTCACTTATCAGAACAGAGAGAGTAAATAAAAGGAAAAATCAATGCAAGTCTGGGAAAACACTCCCTTTTTCCAGATTAAATGTCTGTAGCCCTGTAGCTGGGTTCTGATCCGATGAGCTGCCTTCAGCTAAATAACTTAGAGAAATGCACGTGATTGGAGAAACAGAGAATCTGCTACAGAAGCCACGATGGTTCATGTTTAGAAAACTACAGTATACATTTTTCTTTCCATACGTTTATCGGCTCTGCTACAGAATTGTTACGCTCACCTACTATAGAACCTCGTTTTAATAAATTTATAACGTATTTTAGTGTTTAACGTGAAAGATCCGGCTTTGTCGTCACGCTGACCTGTTCGTCTCCTTCTCTTTTCTGTAGTTATCTACAGCACAAAACTGTATCGATTCTTCAAATACATCGAGAATCGGGATGTTGCCAAGTCGGTGTTAAAGGAGAGAGGACTGAAGAAAATCCGATTAGGCATTGAAGGTAAGAGGTTGGGTTACGAGGTGGTGGAAAGTCATTTGTCTGCCGTACAGTGTTAATGTGCTTATCAGCGTATTATTGAAACCAGATCCTCAACACCAAAAACTTTTTTTTTTTTTCACCGTCATGGAAAGGAAGTCTGAAAATTGCTCAATTATCACTGGAGTTAAACTCGTTAGAGCGTTCTACAGGATCTGAGTGTGTGTGAGTGTGTGTGTGAGTGTGTGTGTGAGTGTGTGTGTGAGTGTGTGTGTGAGTGTGTGTGTGAGTGTGTGTGTGAGTGTGATATCATCTCCTTCCGCTCCTCTCCTCTCAGGTTATCCCACCTACAAGGAGAAAGTGAAGAAGCGTCCCGGCGGCCGGCCCGAGGTCATCTATAACTACGTGCAGAGACCGTTCATCCGCATGTCCTGGGAGAAAGAGGAGGGAAAGAGCCGCCACGTCGACTTCCAGTGCGTGAAGAGCAAATCCATCAGCAACCTGGCGGCGGCGGCGGCGGACACGCCTCACGACCAGCTGGTGGCGCTGCACGCCGGGCCTCAAGTGGACGAACTGGACATCCTGCCAAACCACCATCACCACCCTGATCCGGACGCTCCAGCTCCGGCTGTATGAATTTTATAAACACCAGCGTAGTCTGGACACACTGGCTGAATCCACGCAACACACACACACGCACACGCACACGTCACTGCAGACGGGCAGCCAAACCCACGATGCCTTTCCGAGCCCCTCCCTGCCTTAAGAGACCTGTGTGCTGAACGCTGTAGGGTTCAGAGCAGTGGATCAGCGAGTGTATCCCATCCAGGCAGTGTTCAGAGGGAAATACCACTCCATGGACAAACGCTATGATTATCTACTGATGATGATGATGATGATGATGATGTATGTGGCCTGCAAATATCCAGTTCTTCGTCTGAGTTTTAGAGCCCTGACACACCAAGCCTACAACACAGCTAGCCCAAACACAGGGCTCGACAAATCATAAATTCATTACTGAGCCAACGCAAAGCTCCGCTGTGCTTCCCGGTCTCACGTTTTGACCCGGAAACCTAATTAACCAGGATAAACAGTGTTATCTAATATATTGTAATGTAATGTAATAATGCAGATAGGCGAGATAGTTAGGTAGCTAGTTAAGTGCATTAATGTAGACTAAGAGAAAACAAAAAAAGTATATGATCGACTAAAACTCATAACTTGGAATTATTTCAACCTCTTGACTAGGAAGAAACAAAGTAAACTCAGGACGGTCTCTGAAACCCTGAGTTCAGCAAGTGACGTCAAAGCAACATGGCTGCTCACAGTAAACAAAGTAGCACTTCTTCGCCTTTAAATGGAGTTATACCGTATATACAAGTATTTGCTTTAGTATATAGTATTTATCAACATACAGAAACATTCACTCGTCGAATTTATAACACTGACTGTATACAGTTCGCATATCACAAACGTTAGCTGGCTGGCTTGTTGCTAACAAAAGATGAAAAGCAGCCATGTTTTTCCCCCTACTTTGTAGGTCAAAAATGACGTAGTTCTGACTTCCGAGGTAACAAAAGGAAGAATTTAAATTTGCCAGCAGCAACAAGTGTCCCAAATCACATACTAGTGGACTAAGTGTATCTATAGAATCTGTACTGTTTTGACGTACTATTTAACACGCTTCAGGCTCGCACATCAAACTAGCGAGCCTAGCTACCGCAGTGATGGCACTGTAAACCTGTGTAAATGGTCTGCTTGGTGAGTTTAGATCGAGTTAGATACAGCCGTGCTTTTCCCCTTCACTGATTCACTGCACCGTCTTCCACCAACCTCAGCCAAAAAAAAAAAAAAAAAAAAAAACAAACACAAGCGACGGTCGGCTTGGTGCGTCACAGCTCACGGACTCATAAACCAATGCAAGCACACGAACAAAAAGCCTCAAAACGTTAATCATTAAGACATCGAGCGCAGCACAATCTGTCTCGTCCAAACATTTCAGCAGGTCTAATCTAACACACACACACACACACACAGAGAGGCTTTCTGCGGTACGAGTGTGGTCACACACCGTTCTCCTGTTGTCCGTCTGATGAAGGAAACTAAAGAGCGGTTCTTTACCAGAGCAGGATTAGATTAGAGCTGTGCTTGCTGTTCGATTGTGTCTGGGGTCCTCAGTTTTAAAGGCTACAGGTTTTCCTGCTTCCACGTGTCTAACGACTTTTGAAGGCGTGTCTCCTGTTTGGTGATTGATAGATTAGATTGGGCAAAAGGAGTAAAACGGTGATCTGAGCCACTACTGATGAGCCTCGCACAGCTTCTCAGTCAAATGTAAAACCGTACACGTGATGTCACAACCTCTAATTGTACTTTTCTTATTTGTTCCTTTTTATTTTTAGCGGCAGGGCGACACCACTTTGTTTCGAACACCACCTCGTTTTATAGCTTGATGTGTATTTTAATAAAAGGTATCCGATTGCTGTGGTTTGTCAATCTGTTATGGTGGACTTTCTGTTCTTTCTTTCTACAAAGCAGGTTTTCTTTCCAAGCTTCTGGCGCCATGAATTAATCATTTCTTCCAGAATTCTGCCACTGGATGGCAACATCGAACAAAAATATCTCACGGCTGAGAACCAATGATGAGCTGAGGAGAAGCAGGAATGACTCAGGCCTGAGCTTCTAAAGTCAACCTGTAAAGTGAGCAGGATTGTATAGTATCATATATCTTCCGAGATACATCAACACTCAGAGATGAAGGGAAAAAAAAAAACACTGTATTTTAAAAATATCCACTGCTGTTACAATACACTTTTACCATATATACTTTTGCATAAAGATAGAATTACAGTATCAGTCTGCTTATAGAATATTTAACATTTATACCATTCTGTAGTGTAAAAACATTAAACCACAAAGATATATAGATGTCTCTTTTATATGAGGACATTATGTACAGAGATGCAGGAAGAGGTGTGTGTGTGTGTGTGTGTGTGTGTGTGTGTGTGTGTGTGTGTGTGTGTGTGTGTTGAGGATCTACAGCAGCAGCGACGCAAGTTCTCCATTACACAAGAGCATGATATATATATATATTTTTTGCGTGATTCCTGCTCAGTGTTGGGGGTCAAGTGGCCGCTCTGGGAGCAGCCTGACCCCCGGAGGTCAGAGGTCACAGTCCGATAGAGAGCCATTTCTCCTGCAAGAACTACAAAGTCGTCTCACAAGGGCCAGGGCAGATCGCTGAAGTCCACGGGGCCTCCGAGGCCTGCGTCGGCCTCCAGCAGGCTCATGATGACGGCCATGGCTGCCTCGTCGTTACTGGGGCTGCTGGAGCCGGGCTCGTCCATGATGTCGATGCTCAGGTGGGAGTTATCACCTGCAGAGGAAGAGAAAGATGTATTACGAACTCAAATCCGCCAACCACATGCAGTAATAACACACAGTATGTTTACACTTAGTGCTAATAAAGCTGCATGGCAACTGAAAAACCTGCACAGGTAAGAAATAAAACACTCTTATAGTAAAATCATCTACATAAAGGTGGTGCAGAATTACTGTTCTGACCACTAGGTTATTTTTTCTTTAAAACATCACATACCAAAGTGTTTTATTCCTCTTAAGGCTGATTTATACTGGCTGTTAACTACACGTACGCAAGATGGCCGCCGTGTGTGTATTCACGTGTATGCGCACCATGTGACACTGTTTCCCCAACTGACGTTGTGTCTCAAATCGCATACTCGTGTACAATTCTAGACTGTTATTGAGAACAAACACTAACGCTTTAACTATTACAGTTAGTGTTTGAATTTTAAAAATGTCTTAAACCTACTGAAAGGTCTGCTTTGAGTGCCAGCCTTCTGGATTTTCTAGATTAGTAAATATTTTTGAACATAGAGTAAGGGTTTTTGATTTGAGATGCGAGATCATGACAACAATCACGTCGACAGCATAAAGTTTTAAAGAGAAATGGAGCTCGTCAGTTTGTTTAACGTCGCCGTGAATTAAATCACTAAACGTTACAGTTTGACTCGGAAACCTAACGCACAGGGATGTTTCGGCTTTGACCTGCTGAAACGCCACTTTTAATCCTCCAGATGTAGGATAAGATAATCCTTTATTTGTCCCCTAATGGGGAAATTTGCATTGTTACAGCAGCAGATATAAAGATATAAAAAATAAATATATGTAAAGTATAAAAATATAAAAGAGAAACACACCATGTCATACTTTTATCTATTTTTAGTTTTTAATGTTGTGGAATGCCTGTGAAAAAAAAATTTGCTTTTTTCTCTCCAAGTTAATGAGAGAGGAAATAAATAAATAAAAAATAAAACAACTTTCGGCTTGTCACGTTACCGAGAAACCTCAAAGCGTAAACTCCTCTGTCCTGAAGACGTTGGAAAACTTAGTTACCGCTTTACCTCTGACTGTTACAAAGCACTGACACTGGAGACTCCTTCCATAAACATTAAACAAATCGTCTCCTTACGGAAAATTTCCCTACATTTTCGATTACATCATTTTTTTTGTACAAGCCCCTATGAATGAGCTGTTGCTATAGAAACGATAAAGTATTAGAACGTGTGCATTAATATAAACCTGTGATTTGTAGCTTCACTACTGTCAGAGCTGCTGTTAGAGAAAATTAATCAACACCTTCTGACCAGTCTGATTTGAGAATTCAACAGCGCTGTGGTATAATAACTTTATAAAAGTTATAGAAGTGTTCACTCTTGAAAAACTGATTTTTTTTTTTGTTGTTATAAAGTTATGAATTTAGAACGTCATGATAACCGACTTGGTAGCTTTAGTGAACTGTTTTCCATTTTGAAAATGTGCTGATTGCGAAAGGTGTTTCATGGTTTGTAACTTAATTTATATCAAACCAGAGGTGAAGTTTGAACAGATGCTCACTCATTATGGAGTTGTTGGAGTACGGATATCCGATCGAGTCCGGTCCTGGTACGAATCCGCTGGACGGCAGGTCGGGGGTTCCGCCATTTTGAATCTATAAAAAGACAAAAGGGTGATGAAGTTATCATTAAATCAACTACCATGCAGCATTTACTACTATTACTACTAATAATATGTATTTATATGGCACTTTTCATGCAGAAAAGAAATAAACTATTTACTGGAGTGTATTTCAAAATGAGTGATTATAAATATTTACAAGTGAGAAAGACAGTAAGTCAATAAAAAAACAATAAGGATTTAAAAAAAAAAAAAAAAAAAAAAGATTAGAAAGGACAAGGAGATTGCGAGTTTGAGTCTTGACAATGCCACAACTTTAGAAATCTTACAAATATGATAAAATGAAAATACAATAATGTGTGAAAGTAAACTGACTGGATAAAACAGCATATTAAGTTAAGCTCACTAAAGGCCTGAGGAAAAAAAGAAGGTGTTAAGTTTATTTTTTTAAAACGAGGACACAGTCATGGCTGATCTGAGGCTGTTAATGCACGAGTTCCACGAGTTCTTCCAGAGCTGCTAGAAAAGACCTGATCATCTCTCGCCTGAGAAAGTGTGTCAAAGGCTCAGAATAGTACAGTGACAGAGAAGAGGAAAGAAATTGATTTCCTCTCACTTTCTTGCCCCCCGGCGAGCAGGTGTCAGGCGGGGGAGTGCTGGTGATATTGAGCGGGCTGGAACCACAGCTAGACGGAGACGAGCCTCGAATCCTGGAGAAGAGAAACGAGAGATGAGTCAGAGAGCGAGTGGGAGAGGAGAGGAAAGGAGAGAAGGTTGGGAAACAGAGATTTTGTTAGATGAATCCCGAAAGTCTGCTCTCACCTCTGGATCTCCATCACCTCTTCAGCGATCATGCGGCCGATTTTGCCCGCTCCGGCTCGCGTGCCTCCCGGGATGCCCGGGACCGTCTGGAGAGCCCGTTTCCCTCCGCCTGCCAAAACACTTCATCTAAGCACACGGCCAAAATATCACGTTTTCTGGTGCAGGTTAATACTCTGCCAGTGTTCCAGGCAGTAAATAACTTCATAAACCCACGTTTAATGGAAATAGATACAGTGACTCATGAGTTTAGATGTGAAACTCCCAATGTAGCCACAGACAGAGACAGACAGACAGCAAACCGTCCAAATCTTGTCTCTTCTGCTTGTGTAGAAGCTGCAACATTCACCATTTCTTTCACTTTATGGACTTCGCTGTTACTTCTGTGTATGTTTTTATATCCTAGTGGGGACCAAATGTCAGCACATGGGATAGCAATGTGTTTTATTTGGCTGGTCCCCATGAAGAAATTTCCTTTTTTACATTTTAAAAAAACTAAACATGCCAAACTTTGCCTTGGTTTTGGATACTTTTAACTTTTAGGTTAAGTTTAGGGTTAGATTTAGTTACAATATTAATTGTGTCAGTGGAAGGTCCTCACAGGGAAAGTAAGAGAAGTAAGGCGTCGTTAGTGCCTCCTTCACATAAGCTTTCTAGGCAGTTATGTTTATCTGAGTTTCATGTTTATTGTTGCTTTGAGAAACACGGCGGAAAAATCTGTCGCTCCGTCTGAGGAGTATGTTTACTAAAATCAATCACCTGCCGTGTTTGTAGACTGCTTGAAAAACTTTAGCAGTATTGTTTAGTCTATTTATCAGTCACTAAAGCACTTTCCTCCGAGTCTTTATCCGCCCTGTGATGTAGCCTGAGCAGCAGTTTGATGTCGTGCCTGGCTTCATGTGCATCCGTGGTTTGTACGTAGCTGTCGCATCACTACCGGCGAACGCTAGCTAGTGGGTGGGAATGGGCAAAACTGCCAAACTGGGAGAAAACGGATTTAAAAAAATAGTCTAACTAGCCATAACACCACCTCATAGCTTATTTGAACAAACTTACTAGCCCCAAAGATTAACTTTTTAGTTGGTCTTCGTTAGCTAGCTGTGTTATTTAGCAAACAATTTTCTAGACGTGTCCTGTTCCAGAAAGATTGCTGCCGCTAGTTCAGTATCCAGCCTTGGGTAGGCAGATAAGTTAGTGGGCTCGAGAGTGAATAAATAAACAAATAAACAAATAAGACTGTACCACTTCTGTGCTCCATTTGATTTTTCACGCCTAAAGAATTTTAGCTTCGAATCACCCGTAGTAAATGATATAGTCATTTTAACCAGGGTTAGAGTTATAGCTTTAAACTGTGTATAAGAATGACATCAGATTTAAAGTGAGTGAGCTGGCGTGAGTGATCTGACCGTCTCCGGATGTCAGCACACTGTCCATGCTCTGAGGCGAGGAAGCTGATTGAGGATAGCTGGAGTCTGTTCCTTCCAGCACGCTCCCTCTGTGAAAGAGCAGAAGATGCATTTATAACATGCGCTTCACCAAGTTTACAGATTATTACATACCCTTCATTGTACCTGTCCACTCTCTCTCTCTCTCTCTCTCTCTCTGACCTGTCCGTCAACGGAAAAGACTTTCCAATGAGCATCATTTGGGTGGTGTTTCATTCATTCTCATGATAACTTGATAATATTCTGTCACATGATGCATTTAGAGTTATTTGGGTTATAATTTGGAGTATAATTGGATTGTGAAAATGAACATGTATTACTGGTTAATATTTTCCCTCTGTCCTCACACGCAGGGTTAAACTGTCAACATCACTGTTTGTTCTCTACAGAACATTTTGTGAAATTTCAGAAGCCCTCAGACAAAAACGCATGGAATACGTGTACAATAGTAGCTTTTCCATCACTGTTTGATCACTCCTTCATCGTAGACTCATGTCGCTTTCCTGCTGATCAGCACTAGAATCAGGAACATGTGTTTGTTTTCCTATTTCATCGTTCCTATTATCAGTCTCTATCATATCTGTTACATGATATCTGCTGTAATACATAGTAAACAATCAACAATCATCACAAAACAGTAGCGCAAAGCTATAATTAGCTGTTTTAACAAACATTAGGTTCAGTTTTATGTTTTGTCAGGTTTGTTTTTGTTTCACAAAATAGTAGCAAGCTGAAAAAAAAGACAAAATAAAACTTTTCTTTGCTGATTCGATAATGTCAGGTTTATATTATACATATATTTTTTTCAGATAGTCTATAAGAACGCCTTTGACAAAAGAAGATTGTACTGAAATCAGTCTCATCGTCGGATCGGGAAGCTGTCGCAAGGTTGCGATGGACATTAACAGGAAACATGGCGAGCACATCACACACGACGCTATAGCAAACCGGGAGCCAAGGCTGGGAGACACGACTCCGTGTGAGTGTTTACACAGAAATGGCAATCATGTAGAGGACGTTTTGTAAATAAAGTTATATTTTGCTAAAAAGGGTTAATTGCTCCTATGTATGGAGAATTTTGGGACACTCTGTAGTGTTAAATCTATGAATGTAAGGTCCAGGGCAGGCACCGCCGCAGACCAAATTTTGATCGAGGGAAATCGCTGGATGTTTGATGTAACATTCTAGAAAAGGAAGAGGTTTGTCTTGAAGTGAACTGTCTATGATACAGTCATTAGGGGCGTGAATCAAAAAAGGGTTAAAGCTACTCTCTTTATCGTGTATAGTGTGTTAATTTTCCCGTCTTCTAGCAGTGATTCTGTGGTGTTTAAAAACACCTACATCGCCACCACAAACTGATCTACTCTTTTCTGTGCTGAGAATAAATCACCACCCAAATATCATGTGCTCACTGATGTACAGGTTAGAGGGGGGCCAATACTTTGTAGCCCAACTGTTTCTATGCACAGTCAGTAATTATACACCTCCAGTGTGACCTATAGTTTAGGTGCCGCTGATAAAACGGCCATTTGAGTCTAAGGGAAAGAGAAGAGCAGGAAGTGGGATCTTACGAGACGACGGTGTTGGTGGAGACGATGTACTCCACCTCTTTGGTCCAGGGGTTCATGAAACTGAACCAGCGGCTTCGCAGAGTGATGAAGGACCCGTCTTTGATCTTAAACTTGTAACAGTTTGTGGTGATCTTTTCTCTCATCTGCAGAACTGAGAACAAGCCAGAGTTACCACCTTCCTGCACTTTAAATCCTCTAGAGCCCAAAACAATTCCGCGTCATAACGTTAACGTCGGAGAACAAAGACGGAATTGAACCTTGTCTGTGGCATTCAGCGAGATGTCCGATGTCATCCTGATGGAAATACTCGTAGAAGGACGTTCCCAGTAGCTCCTGAGGTAAATACGCTAGAATGGCCGTTGCTCTGAAAGGAAATGAACAACACCGTAGTATTTAATGCCTAAGAATCAATACACCTTAAAGGAGCGATATGTAAACAATCTGGCAGTCCATTAAAAATCCAATAAAACCATCAGCTTTTAGAAGTATCACACACTTAAACGGAAAAATCCACCCTCAACGACCTGCATATTAATCTTTAATATTAACTCCTGATCTTCAATCACATCCAAGATTTATTTAAAATGTAGTTTTTTCAGTGTAAACGTCTTTCATCGACATGTTAGTCTTCAGTTTCCTACATTATGGTTTCCTACACTGCTGTTAGCCCTTGTTTCATCTCCACCTAAAGAGAGCGATGCAGCGGCGCTTTAATCCTTTAGTCTAATACCAGCGTCAGCGTTGGCGTCAGCGTTGGCGTCAGCGTCATCATCGTCTCATCGATCGCTAACTAGTCGAGACGAGTCTCTGCTGTAACACTGCTGCATTGCATCCTGGGACTCCGAGTCAAGCATTCGCACCAACGTCTCGACTACTTCTACTCATTAATGATATCGCACGTGGAAAATAGTGAGCGAGAAAAGAAGCTCTTGCTCTTTTGTTTTTCAGAGCTAACAGTGAGACCCTTGGTGTTTGAGATGGTTGAAATCCTTTTCTTCTATTAAACATCACTGTAACTGTTAGCAATAACAACAACAATGTCCTCCTGTGACGTCAGAGAGCAAGACAAGCGGTAGCTTTTCACAGGAATAACAAAAATACAACAAATAGCACCAGAATCACTGAACACATCACAGATATTTCATTAAAACCGTATTTAACATGTTTCAGGGTGGAGGTTCTCTTTATTCTCAGCTCCGCTGATCCACTTAATCTTGTTTTAATAAAATATTGTAAACAAAAATGAAGCTGAAGCCCCCTAAATAGAGTCAGGGACGTCTTATAATCTAATCTATAGATTTTATACAGTGGCAGTGAAAGAGACGGGGTCTGGCTCTCACCTCTGGTCGACGAAGACAAACTTGCCGTCGATGGCGTGGCGGGAGACGTACTCAGTGGGTTTGACGCGGATGTCCCCGTTCACCGGCTGAAGGACGATGTGGGGGTGCAGACGGCCGATGGCCACCAGGCAGCTCAGGTTGCAGCCCTCGTTATCAGGCTCGTTGTCCTCGTCCAGGCCCATCTTGGTAGGAGGCCAGCTCTTCAGGTAACCCGTGCTGTGGATGGTGCAGAAGCTCTTCCGGTCTGCTGTTAGGAGAAATCACACGTTTGTTAACTTCAATCAAATCTACTTTTCATTTGTGGTAAAGCTAGAAGAATATAAAATCTGATTTCTCTAACAGGAAACTACTGTATGTCCTTGGCTTATTATTATTAATTTTTTTTTTAAATCCTGTTTTTAACCACAGATATTAAACAATGTCAACGAGAGTAAATATTAAATAAATAAATAAATAAATAAATAAATAAATATCAGGAGGATCTCCGAACACTGGAGCACTGATCTGTTTTACATGCAATACGCAACACACAGCATGTGAGCAACAAATATTTTCAGTACGCCAAAGACACCGGCGAAATTTCCAGTCTGCAACCAGAGATATTCTGAGATAGTCTTCGCTGCAGAACCAAAAGGTCCAGGGGGCGGAGCTGGATCTGGACCTGATCCAGTTCCTCCGTATGAAGTCTAACCCGTAACCCTTAAGACACTGTACAACACGGAACCAACACACGTATCCAGCCTGAAACACACCAAGACTCCACGCCCTGGACTTTTCGTTCAAAAAAGAAAGGAAAAACACACAGAACAGCTACCTTTCTTCTTGGAGCAAGTGGAGGGGAAGTCTTTGTCCTCCATTTTGACAGAAGGACGGTTGCACTTCATCCTGCAGAAGAAGGAGCGACGAGCTCCCGAGCAGAGCCTGGAGGGACCAGGAGTAATGTCCGTCTTTACTGGCAAGCCAGCTAGGGTCGAGCGAGAGAGAGAGAGAGTGAGTGAGTGGGTGTATATGTGTGTGTGTGTGTGTGTGTGTGTGTGTGTGTGTGTGTGTGTGTGTGTGTGTGTGTGAGAGGGAGTGAGAGAGAGTGAGAGAGACATGGGGAGAGACAGAGAGAAAGATAGATAGATGGGGGAGATGGAGAGAGCGAGAGAGACAGTGTGTGTGTGTGTGAGAGAGCGAGAGAGAGAGAGAGACAGAGAGCGGGACAGAGGGACAGAGAGAGAGAGAGAGAGAGAGAGAGAGAGAGAGAGAGAGAGAGAGAGAGAGAGAGACCAAGAGAAAGAGAGAGAGAGAGAGAGAATGTGTGATGGAGAGAGAGAGAGAGACAGAGACAGAGAGACAGACAGAGGGACAGAGAGAGATGGAGAAAGGGACCGAGGGAGCAAGAGAGAGAGAGAGAGAGAGAGAGAGAGAGAGAGAGAAAGAGAGGGACACATCAATCAAAACTGACAGCTTTTAATTTTTTTCCCCCCTAACATTCTGACTTTGTGTGTGAACAGAGCTGATGAAGGTTTAAATCATACTTTTGGCATCGATGAGTCGTTCTCTTGGCGCCGTATCGGAGGACGACAGCTGCTCCTTCACTTTGGCGATGTCCTTCGGATGCAGGTAGTCGAACAGGCTCTGACCAATCAGGTCGTTCTGCAGAAACGAAACAGTGAACGATTCGATGCTGTGTAAACGGGTAAAAATAAAACCTGTTTATTAAGAAAACGTACCTGGCTGTAGTTGAGAATTTTATACACGGACTCTGAGACAAACAGGATTTTGCCGCGATCACATCCCACAACGAACAGGAAGCCATCAGCAGCCTGTGGAGGAGAAAACTCACAACTCAAAAAAAAATTTTTTTTAAAATGATTCAATACATGAGTATATTTTAGGAAATTTCCGAAAACTTACTCTCAATATCAAATGCTTCAGTTCGTCGTCGGATAAAAACGCTGGCTTGTAGTTCGCTTCTGTGTACGGGTTTGTAGCTCCTGAGACGTGAAAAAGAAGCTGCAGGTTAACGCGAATCAAGACGTACAGCGCACGTGTCGTGGTTTCAAGTGGACAGAAAGCGGTCGTTATTACCTCGTAACGTCTTCATGTGTTGCACGGCCATGCGCAGGACCGTCAGCTTGTCCAGCTTGCGAGACATGGCGTTGCACGTAGGCACTAACGATGCCAGTTCATCTATAAAACTGTTCATCTTATCTCTGCGCCTCTTCTCAATCTGACTGTGGGCTTCCCTGGAACAGAGCATTGCTTCTTTCAAAATGAAACTAAAATTAACTAAATTAATAAAATTCTCTTTGAGAACATGCCTACAGTGCCGTCACAATTTTGATTTATTTTTTTAAATTATCTCAATAAAAATTGCAGTCTCTCATGTACATTTTTGTCGTTTTTGTTTTTATGGTTAATAAATATTCCACAATCCTGAATAATTTTTACAGGTTTTTGTGGAGTGAGCTCTCGTTTTCAGTCCCGTGGCGTTCTTACCTTGCGTTTTTTATCCGGCCCTGCTGGTCTTCTCTGAAATCAGAGCAACATTTTCATGTAAACTTTTTTTATTTATTTTATTTAAAAAACAAAAAAAATGTTACATTAAGCGGAGAATGGTTTAGGACTCACCTTCCTAGTTGTTTATCCTTATCCGTGTCCATACTATCACTGGTGATTAAAAAGCACAGAGATCAATTAAGTTTTTTTGAAGGTAACAACTGAGGGTTAAATGTACACTTTATCTGAAAAAGGACAGGAAGACAGGATTATACGTACTCGAACGAAAAGCCATCGATTCTGGAAAAACAAAGACCAAAAAGAAAAAGAACCGGGTTAATGAAATGTAATGGAAATATTAGCTACACTGAAATGCAGCTTAATAATCTGACTATTTAAAGCAGCACAAGCAGAATTAAAAACCCTTTTCACCAGCTCATGCTGCAAGACACACTCAGACGAAAGCGCTATCTGCCCTCTTCCGCATACATCAGCTCACAGACATTGGCTAGTGTAGCTTGTTTGTGATTCACAAGGGAGAAAGAGATATTTGATCGCCTAAGATGTTACGCAGCAATCAAGCGAAAACATTGGATACCAAAAAAAAAACCTCTCTGTAATTACCACTTTATATCGAGAAAGTTAGCTGGCTAGTTACACTGGCTATGTGTGATAACGTTAGCTAGGTGGCTATAGCTACATACACTGTGGCTACACGACACGGTTAACGGACCAGGTTTAGCTCGCAAGTAACATCACCACAAGCTACTTCTCCTATTTATAGAGAGATGTTTTGGAACTTTCTGCCGCTGCATGTCACGTGACTGAAACAGGTCAATCACTTAAATCAGTAATATTTATATAATATTTAAAAGCATGATGATGAGGGACAAATTCTCCTTCTCGCCTATTGAGTGGAAGTAAGAAGACAGAGAGCTAACGTTCTGCTCGTTACAGTCTGACAGATCTCTCAAGCTTTTTCACACGCTGCTCACGTGCAAATAAGTTTGGTTTGGAGTTTCGCTATTGGGGAAACGTGCCTATTGTACTGTATATGCAGTATGTACATGGTTAATTCAGAATCAACGAACACCTGTGTGTGTGTGTGTGTGTGTGTGTGTGTGCGCTCACTGGTAGTCCGTGGCACTGCCCTTCCTCTTGCGTGTGTAGTCCATGCCAGGCGTGCCTACAGAACTACTGATCAGCTCTGTGGAACTGGGAGACATGAAGTCGTTTATCGTGGAGGAGATATCCATTCTTTGGTCCGCCATTAGATCATCTGAGAGAGAGAGAGAGAGAGAGAGAGAGAGAGAGAGAGAGAGAGAGGAGAGAGGAGAGAGAGAGAGAGAGAGAGAGAGAGAGAGAGAGAGAGAGAGAGAGAGAGAGAGAGAGAGGCACAAATTGCTTTGTTTACACATAAAAATATGCCTGCAAACAGCGATTAAGGGGGCCAAGCACTTTTTGGCCCCACCCCTCAGTGAAGGAGGAAGACCATCAAGCACTTGTTCCCATTTGAAGGTAACATTTTCTTTTACATGTGATTCTCCATTTTAATGGAAATAGTTGCAGAAAATGACGATCTTAAACTGAGCACACACTATTTTTTTGTAAAAAATTAATCACTGGTGTATTAACAGTACACTATAATGTAAGGAAATTGACTGTGGGGTGTTTAACTTGCGTCAGAAATAAAGTCATGGCTGTAACATGAGCTGAACGCACTCACCACATGAACCCTGGCGCTCGATTTCCAACAAAGCCGGCAGCAGCGTACTGGAATCAGAAAGAAAAATATTAAAGTTTAATATTTATTAGTTATAAGGGTCCTCAGTGCTCTCACTGCCACGGCCAGGGTTCAGTTCCTGGCCAGGGAACCAGCTCCAGCCACTGGGGTTACACACGGCAATGCGCTCCCACTCCCGGTCCCAACCCCTAACAGGAGCAGCCAAAAGAAGAACAACAACAACTACTTATCAGTTATAACACAATCACACTGATCTAATTACCCATCAATCCACCAATTATTTATATAGATGATACATTTCATCCAATTCACCCATCTATCTGCTGATCCACATTTCTAGCTCCACCCATCTGTTTCCCCAGCTATCTATCCATAAGCCCACCTATTTAACTATCCATCCATCCATCAGCCCATCTACTTCTCTATCCACCTGTCTATCTACCCACTCACCCACCCACCCATCTAACCATCTATTCACCCATTTAACTATCCATCCAGCCGTCTACCCACCTATCTACCAAGTGACCAATCTATCTAACCAATCAGTCATCCATCTATCTATCTACTCATCTATTTACCCATTTACCCTATCCATCTACCAATCTATTTGCTGATCCACCCATCTTCCAAACCATCCCCCACCCATCTATTTATCAATCCATCCATCTATTTATCAATCCACCCATCTATCTACCAATGAAAATGCCTGATTAGCTTTACTATTGAACATGGAATTTACTATATGTCACATGGAAAACATTCTGGTTATAAACCTGCTCAGAAACAGCACAAGAGAACGTGTGAATCATGTGGGACTTATGGTGTGTCCTACAGCATTTCAGAGAGGGGATCGGATTCCTCAGCTCAAATCAGCACTCAGGTCCATTTCAATTAAGTGAAAGTGTTTTCAATAGTTTCAGTGTTTCCATTTGAAAGTGTTTTCAAAAGTTTCACATTTTCCCAGTTAATTGATTTAATTGCTGTTAAATCACCACTGGCAAAATTCAATGTCAGCAGTTCTTCTTGTTCTTGTCTAGTTTCCATACGTAACCTAAAAGGCCTGCGCAGAGCCGCTCTAAATATTAACTGAATTAACTGAAGTGCTTGAGCTGATATTCAGTATAATCGTGTTTTTACTCGTGTGATATCGCTTACATATATTTGCCAAGTAACTGATTTTTCTGTGGAAGAGTTTAATTGAATATACAAAGCTGCAGTTTTGTCCAAGTCATGACTTTAGCTATGTATTTTTTTATTAAAGTGAAGTGCTACAGTTTTTATTTTTTAATGAAAAAATATCAGATAAGTATCAGTTATCAGATATCGGCTGATACGCAAAGTTTCAGTATCGGTATTGGAAAAGAAAACGTCGTATCGAACCGTCTCTACTTATTACCTTTTGCTGGATGCAGCTTATTTTTTGCCCATGGAGCTTAATAACACTGAAGAAATGGAATTGTTTTTATATTAAAATGAAAAACCTATGCAGTAAGTGTTTAGAACAAATCTGAGATTATGAAAACTACATTCTTAAGTCTAGATTGTCATAAAATAGAGCAATGAACTGAACTACAGCCTCGCGTTTCATAACATAACCTATTTAACAGCAAACAGGCTGAACCTGCCTCTTCACTATTTATTTTACACAACAGTCTCACATCGCTATGCATCAGCACCATCTGCTGCTGTAAATCCATAATGAACTCGATCTAGTACACTGGAATATATTTTTGGGACACTGTGGTACTGTATATATATCAGAATTCACTGCTAGCAAACATTTGCGATGTGAAGTTTGCTTCTTTCTCCTTAAAAAGTGTTCCACCTACAGGTGTTTAAACCACAGACATAAATAAAGACACATTCTTTCCACTCTATAGTCCACAAATCACATCCAGACACGGCAGCGAGTCAGCGAGGTGTCGCTTAAAGCAGGGACGAGGCGAAAAAAAGTGAAGAAAAGCTTAAAACACAAACGTAAACGTCGACAAAACTATATTGTCCCTAATAAACCATCACGTCTCCTCAGCAGGGCCGGAGATACCATGATATAATATCGCTGTCGGGAGCAACTGGGTCACAGTTCGCTTTTCTGAATATCGTTATATCTTTTGATAATTTTTGTTGTTTTAATATCAAGCAGCTGTAAAATTTTACAGATTTTATTTCTTCCCTCTTTTTCAGTGTTGATTTATTTTTATAGCCAATAAATAAAAGTATCATCGAATTTTTTTTAAAGGTTTATTTTAAAACTTTTACTCTTTTGCTGACAATTTGTTAAGAAAACTTGTTTTAAGGGAAGGAGTCTCCAGTGTCGGGACTCTGTAACAATCAGCGGTAAAGCTGTAACATTTACAGGACAGAGAAGTTTACGCTTTCTTGCTAACATACAGTAAGCTGTGGTTTTGTTTTTTTTTTTTGGTCTTATTAACTTCATGAGAAAGGGGGAAAAAAAATCCAGAGGGAACGACTATTTATAGCTGCTATAATGTAACGGAACTTGTTTTGCAGAGGTTTGAGAACATTAAATGTTATTATAAATGGATAAAAAGTATGTATTGTTCTTTAACTAATATGAAAAGTATACACTAATTTTTGCTGTGCTATTAATGAGAATTCATTTGTTAGTCCCTCTGAGGCATTAACAGTAACTCCGATTCATTAAACCACCCAGTCATTGATTATTTTCCTATAAAAGCACTTCCTAAAAATGTTTCATTCCTTACCAAGTACATCTCTGGATGTAGTTCGAGCTGATGCTCTAATAACGTCGCAAAACATTTAAAAAAGTCCACTGTGATGTTTACAACCAAAAAAAAAAGCTAAACATTTGGGACAGTGTTATAAGCTGTAGACAGATTAAACAAAAACAATCATGGAAGCTTGTCAGTGCACTTTACAGACTGTAGGGTTGGTGATATGACACAAATATCACATCGCACAAATATCACATCACGATACACAACATGCATCACGGTGTACAATATAGCTAAAAAAAATCCAGGAAAACAAGCACTGCATTCAAACTGCACAAGATAAACTGAGTTTGATGCTTATTTAATATCTGCAAAAACTAAATTCTGAAAAAAAGGAGGAAAATCTGTGTGTGTGTCATTATATTTATA